>NW_026557987.1:3174789-3206866 GCF_026930045.1 Uloborus diversus | reverse complement strand
GCCTTTTCTCTTTCTCTCTGTCAACTGCTGTCATTGATTTGTCGAATCAAAAACAATTTTTACTGCGTATTATCTTAATTTGCGAAAGAGTATATAACTTTGTTTCATTTGTCTATTTCTGTCCTGATATAATTGTAGTTTTAACTACATCTTATAATTCAAGATGCAGAATTTGATATCTATTTTTCAAAATTTTCTCTGGGGGAGAAACCCTCGAACCTCCTACAATTGGAGATATTCTACACTCCATTTAAAGGGGACTCTTGCGTCACTCTCTTGATACCATTCCCTCTCTTAAGGTCAGTCCAAAAAGGACATCAGGGACAGCATATTAAAAACACGACCGAAAAAATAAGAGTTTTGCTATATGTATTAAAGGAAAGAGACAAACATAGTAAAGGGGGAAAAAAACAAAAATAAATAAATGAATAAAAATAAATAAAATAAAAAATGCCTTTTATACCACCGAGAGAAATGTTGTTCATACAAAAGGGGCTCCATACCTGAAATAGCTTAGGACCCCGCTAAGTCTAAATCCGGCCCTGCATTTCTGAGAATGAATCGATATTCTCATTCGACGTTTTTGTTTTCATACGTTCAGCTATTCAAAAAAAAAAAATGCTTAAAAATTATAAACGTTTTCGAAAACCATCACTAAAATTTTAAAACCCAGAAAATTGCGCTTTAGAAAAAAAAAAAAAAAAAAAAAAACTGAGAAAGTGTGCAACATATTGCTAAACCCACTGGAGTAACTGAATACAATAACCTTTAGAATTTACTGAACGTCTCTTTGTCAGAGGTAAAATTAAGAGGTAAGATAAGATTCTATGGAAGTGAGAAGTAAAATTAGCGGAGCTATCCAATTCTTTTTACTGAGACCGCAACTTTGTGAAATCAATCAGCGTTCACTCCTGCACACTGTTAAAAATTTTCCGGAAAATTTACGGTAATTGTTACTGGCATCCATATTGCCAGTAACTATTCCCGTAAAAATCAAATGTTACTGTAAAATTTTACGGTTTCCTCGGTAGGCCACAGTAACCAATTGGAGCTGCGATCGCTTATTTTTCCCGTATAAATTAGCATAAAAATCGGCGATGCGTTGTCCGCCATTTTATAGTAACAATTACCAGAAAATCTTCCTGAATTTTTAACAGTGCAGTAATGAATCAAATGCACCGATATAATGATGAATGTTAATCTAACAACAAGGTTGGGCATTCTCCATGCAAGTTAAATTGGATACAGCAATATGCAAATTTAATAGATGTCTTTTTTGTCCGAAATTTGCAGTTCTTGAGCAAAAGTCAAGCATCACTAACATAAGAAAAGAAAAGTCTGTGGTGTATCGAACTAATTGAACTCTTCTATCGTAATCGTAGTGACGTCAGAAGTCACTGACGTCGCTGGGGAAAAACATCCTCTCGGAACAGGGCAGATCGAAACGAACTCTGCCGGAGATGAGCGCATTGGCGACACACTCTGTCTTGTATATAGTATTATCTATATACAGTGAAGCACGGTTTATACGTTTTTGAATGAAAAAAGTGTATAAATGAAAAAACGTATAATAGGTCTACGTTAATGCGTATTAGACTCTACAGGGACCAATTTAAAAAACGTGTAATTGATCAAAACGTATAAAAGAGAAACGTATAAACGGTGCTTCACTGTAGTAAATGTAGCAATTAGAATAGTAAAGTCTAGTATTATAATGTCTGAATGATCAATAACCCATTACATGTTCCAGCGAGCATAGGTTCCCTAAAAGGAACCATAACAAAGTCTATTTTAGAAGGTGATGAAGTTTAGGGGGATATTTTGCTAAATGTCCCAGGTCATTTAACATCAGTAAAACCAACCGCAGTGGAGCCACAGCACGCGTTTTCATCAAGCGCATTAATTTTTATTTTTTGCCCATCACATACTGCCGTGCTAAGCACAAAAGTCGTATCTGCACTTTTTGACAAAATTGAGCTATTGTCACCAGGTGGTTGTTTGCCACATATTTTACCCAAATATAATGTTTTATACTCATTTATGGATGAGAAATTCTGAAGAAGTTTCATCTGAATCAAAAGCATGGAGGCCCGCAACTTTAAACGGGAATTTCTCAATTTGAACTCAGCTGTTGATACCACTTTGCGCTTTGTACGGCAGCATACGAAGCGAAGAGAACACTTTTGCGTATCAAACGATAGTTGCTAATTGGTATGTGACTTTGCAGCTCTCTACAAGTGGTGTACGGAATTTGAGAAAACTGCTAATTCAAGTAACAAAAGCAGTCTTTCCTAAAAAGCACATTTTTTTTCAATTTACGGAATTTGATAAAACTGTAATTCAAGTAACAAAAGAAGTCTTTCCTAAAAAGCGCAATTTTTTCAATTTGACGTTAAAATTTAACGTTTAAAAATAAATTTCACGGGATGCCGGTTACTGGCTACTTTCAATCCCGAAATCCCGCGGGACTGAATTCGGTACGGAATTGGAAACCTTAGTATCTTCGTCCGTATTGATCACTTCGAGTGCAATGTTGAAAATGACTTTTAAAATGAAACTGAAATATATTTTAAAAAATGAGAGTAACAAATTGAAAATACTAGTATGTTGTGGCCATCACGAAACTTTCTTCTATATTTTTCTTTTTTTTTCTGATCCCTCCCCATGCTTGACGAGGAAGCAATATTCCCAACAAAAACAAAATTACACATGCAAAAACTTGACGACCATCCCAATGTCTGAATTGTTGCAAAAGCAAAGCAAAGAGCGAAAATTGAAAGTTATTTTAAAAGCCTTCCTTGAATTAATTACAAATATTTTATTTGTTAACAAACGCAAGATGGCAACAGTTAAAAATTTTAAATCATTTCCATACAATTAAAATAACGAGAAATACGCAGACGACAATCTATTACGATTTATCTTTCTTATTGTTGCATTAATAAAGCTATTTTTATTCGCAAAAAAAAAAAAAAAAAAAAAAAAAAAAAATCAACACCTCTTGGAGCGATTGGAGTCGAAATTGAACCAAAGCCTGTTTACATATGGATTCACATACATTCCAAATTTCAACCAGAACGTAGCATTACTTCTTCAGATAGGGCACTCACAATGGAAAAAAAGAACAGGTGATTGCGCTACCCCCTTTTTAGCTGTTGACACCAAAATAAAATCAGTTCTTATACCCACTAAGGGCTACTTGCCGATAAATTTTTCTTTCATTCCGTTCATTATTTCTTGAGATAACAGCAGTCACAATTGACGACAAAAAACGTTCTATAGCTCAACCCCCGTTTGAGTTATTGACCAAAATTGAATCAGCACCTGTTCCTGTTAATGGCAACATATGGACCAAATTTTGTTTGATTCCGCCAGTTACTTCCTGAGGAATAGCAAGCACGCGTAACTCAAAAAACGTCCCATTGCTCCACCCCCCTAGGAGGAATTCGCGCCAAAAACCAACGAGCACAAGTTCACATTGGGGCACATATGTGTACCAAATTTTGTTCGTTTTCATGCGGTAGTTTTTGCTGTAGAGCGGCTACAAAAAACTGGTCACACAGAGACGTGACACACACACATACACACAGACAGACAGACATTTTCCAAAAATGGTCGAAATGGACTCAGCACACCTCAAAACGTTCGAATCCGTCGAAATTCGAAAATTTGCACGAATCCAATACTTTCTTCTATATATTAGATATAGAAGAAAGTAATAAATCATGCCTGGTTTAAAATGTTGATTGTAAGGAAACGATTTTAACAGTTAAACTATCAGCTAAACTTAGATTAATAAATTTTCTGCATTTTTTCCTGACTTTTCTGGCAAGTTAGTGTTTTGCATTGGGGATGTCGACTTATGAGATTCTTGCAAATCTGTGTCAAGTTAGAAAGGTTTTCGTCCATTGAAATTAGCATAGGGCCAACTATAAGAAAAATAAATGTCGAGTTACCGGAGTAGTCGAGTTAACCACGTGTTGAGTTACCGAAGTTTCACTACTTACAATATATAAGTATTATTTTGAGCAAGAAACACAAGGTACGGTACACACTACCGGAGATTGCTCATAAAACAAAAATGAGACTAAGTAAACTTCAGAGAGATGACTTCGGAGACAAAGTAAAAATACTTCCTGATGAGAAAAATAAATTTAATATTTCTTTATAAGATGTGCAGTCTCATTTAACATTGAGTATTTGATCAGTTATTAGGAAAATTGTTATTTTGATGCAATTTCGTGATTCAGTTCAAACGTGTAAAAGTAATTCTGTTATCATATTTATGATAGATTTTGTTGAGAAAGAATAGTAGGTCATTATGTTGTGAGATTCTGGTCTGTTGTGCCGTGGTCTGAGTGTTATTACCCCCCCCCCCAACGTTTCGACCGCATCTGTGGCGGTCATCTTCAGTGTATGCGCGGTCGAAGCTTCTAGGTAAGCGACTTCTTCGAAGTGTTGGAATTTGTGACCAATTGAATACCAATTTAGAATTTGCTGTATAAATTCGGCTGTTATTGCAGAAGCAGGCTCTTGTTGCAGAAATGTCTAGGCTTGCTTGATTCTATTGTTGGTTTCAGCCACATGTTGTTACGTCAGGAAGTAGTTGTTCTTAACGGGAAATGTTTTTCAGATGGATGAGTCTTGTTTTATAACTATACCATCGGTTAAGGCTAAGTTGAGGCATGGCCGCACCTTATTATAGGCCGTGACACTCGCTGAAACTCGTGACAACAAAGAAGACGCTACAGGCAGTCCTTGTTTTCCGTTAACGTTGCCATTGATTGGCGAATACACAGGATTGAGTTCAGCGCCTCTTGCGGTCACAATGGGCGATACATGAAGTTTCGCATTTTTCGTGAATTTCAAGAGCAGATCATAGTTGCATCGGTTTAACACAGAAAAGTCATGAATTGTCATGGCTCTTGAAGCGACAGCGCCATCTAGTGGGGCCATGGTTGAGGACAAGTATATTAGATTTTGCGTTATGAATATTATATAGAAATATTAGTTTATGGTACGCTTTTAAAATTTGCAACAGTCTTGTCAATTACTTCAGCATCTGTAGTTTTTCATTGATGATAGGATTTTAGCTACAGAATTACTTTTTCATTTTCTAGAATGTTCTGCACATGAGTCATGCTTATTTTCAGCAAGTTCAACTTTTAGTTGTTTTAAAATCTTCAGAAGAATAATTTCTTATCTTTCTTTACAAACAATTCCGGCGCCAACTTGTTCAGCAGTTCTATTCTACTCAAAAAAAAAAAAAAAAAGAAAGAAAGAAAGAAAGGAAAAAAAAATCACTAAAATTGTGCAGGTAAGAAAATATTTTAAAATTATTTAGTAGGCTGGTGCGAAAAAAAGCAATAATTTTTATTTTTGAGTCACAATAGCGCGGAAAAGTTGCGATTGGTGAAGACTTAAAAAACAAATTTTATTTGATGAAAGTTGATAATATCTTCCAGTCACGCAAAAAAACTGAAAATTCGAAAAAATGTAGATTTTTTTTCATTCAAAAAAGAAAAAAAAAAAAAAAAAAAACGTTATTTTACATATGTACAGGTTACATATGTGCTATTACATATTTTATTAAATATGTAATTTGTGTTTATTTATGACGTACTAGTTGTACGTCGGTGTTATACGTTAGTTTTATACTAACGTAATATCGGTTCTTATTAAAAAAAAACACAAATGTGTGTTACAAAATTCGTTAAAAATTTTTTTAAAAAAAATCCAAATCTACAGTTTTTCAAATTTACAGGCTCGTTGCATGATTAGAAGACATTGTCTAATTTCAATAAAAATAAATTGTTTTTGAGTCTTCACCGATAGCAACTTCTCCGCGCTATAGCTTCTCAAAAATAGAAATGTTGTTTTTTTTTGCTCCGGTCTATTGTATATAAGAAAAAACTCAATGTAATCTCAAAAAATACAAACAAAAAAAATGAAAAAAAAAAAAAAAGAAAAACATATTTAATTATTTTCATTTTTTTTTATATTTTTTATGATTATTTTGATTATTTCTGGTTTTTTTATGATTTGTGTGTGTTTTTTTTTTTTTTTTTGAAGAAAAATGTAATGGTTTAAAAAAAGTTTCTGAGAAGCAATGAAATTTAAGATAGTCTTATTTTGTAATGTAATGTGAATAGAAGTGCTGAACAAGTTGGCGTGAATTTTTGCAAAAAAAAAGGGGGGGGGGGGCCTAAAACAGTGTGATGTCTGCAATTTGTTTTTTTTACTGGAGTGATTTTTTGGTTTTCTTTGCTTTTTCTATTCTTCACAGGAGAAGAACTCCTCTGAACTATCCGGGTCTTCACCTCTGGCAATTTTGCTGGCGTCTTCTGTGAATTGGATGAGATCTTCTTTTAATTCTGCCATTGTGGTTCTGCTTTTGTGTGTTGCGTCTTTGATGTATCGGAGCCAGAATGTGTCAATTTCATTAAAGTTATCTTCTTGTTCAGGTGATCTGTAAATATTAGGGCAATAATTAGCTTGTTTTATCTTAATTTATTTTTCGATTTGAGTGTTTAAGTACGCTTACATGTCCTTGAAAATGGTCATCAAAGTTCTGCTTAAGCCACTAAAAGGTATAATAAACTATTTTTGCAAGAAACGGAAAATCTTTACTAATAATAAAACTCAAAGTCTCTCTGTCTGGATGTCTGTAGGATGTCTGTGACGCGCATAGCGCCTAGACCGTTCGGCCGATTTTCATGACATTTGGCACAAAGTTAGTTTGTACCATGAGGGTGTGCACCTCGAAGCGATTTTTCGAAAATTCGATGTGGTTCTTTTTCCATCCCAATTTTAAGAACACTTTCCGCAGCAAAATTATCATAAGACGGACAAGTAAATTACGAAATTATCATGACGTGGAATGGGAAAACGAATGAACATAGTCAATTGGCGAGAAATTCGTCATCCATTATCTGCAAATACTAGGGGGCTACCGCCCCCTGCTCGCTATCACTCGCCAACCCCCGGAACTGCTTACGCAGTTCCCTGTGGATCGCTTCGCGATCCATGCTCGCTTCGCTCGCTCGCTGTATGCCAATACATTAGCCTAGCTAAAATTTTCCGTAAAAATTAAAGTTGGTAATTGCATTTAGGTCACCATCCATTTAACCAATATGAAAATTACGTTCATAATGTTAATTTGTCTGCTTTAGCCAGATTTTCGACAGTTTAACTTTGCTGTATGTAAGATGACTGCCTTGGCAATGTGCACAACTTTACCATTATAGATACAAAAGTGTCTGTCATTGCTTTGGAGAGATTGCACTTCTACCTGTTGGTCCGCGGAAGGTATTTTACCACCCATTGGAAAACCAATGAAGGCATTCCCCTATCCGCCACCTGGGGACGCGCCCTCTAGGGGTTACAGGCTCCCCCGAGGGATGTATTTACATTATTTACACTCTTATATATTTACATATTTACACTCTTATATATTCTAATCTGAGAAAATACACAATTAAAAATGTCCCGTTTGGGAGCCACAACTGACACTGCTTCAAAAGATCTTGTTCTTGATAATGCCACATAGAGCTGGCCATGACTAAAAACAGGCTCAGAGAGCACCAAACATATTTTCTCAAACGTTTGTTATTCTGAATCCTTGCCACGTCACGAACAAAAAATGGTTTAACTAAAAACGCGAAAACTCGCCAAGGCTACTTTGCTTGCACAATACTAAAACTACTATAACCCTAAACAAATTTGGCGAAACCTTTCAGCTGAGAATAAAAGGAATAAAGTAAATTCTTTCTCGGTTATTCATTTTGAACTGAACTGTCGTACTGAAGCAGAGAATAGACGACGCTCAAAGCGCCTACGCGTTCAAAACAACATTGCCGATGAACATGATTGTGGAGCAATGTGTGAAGAATGCGAATTTTGTGGTGCTCTTTATTGGCAGAAAGAGCGTAATACTGCAAATAAATATACTAAATGTTACCATGACGGAAAGGTGCGGTTACCGGCATTGTGTGACGCACCTGATCTGTTGAAGGAACTGCTGACTGAAAATTCCCCAGCCGCTAAAAATTATCGGCAGCGAATCAGAGAATACAACTCTGGAAATGGCTCGTCTTAAATTGGATTCAAGAACGGTTTCCTGCCTTCTTTGAGCTTTTCTTTGCTGATTAAGGTTGAAATGGGCCACAGCCCGACTCAAACTCATCTCAAAAAAAAAAAAAGTTCGTTGAGTATTCTGTGATTCAAGATTTCAAAACAACGTAGAAGTTTGTTTACATGATTTATCGGCGAAGTGTTGCCAACAGAGGTTTAGAAATTCACCCCTTCATTTGCCGGCACGTAAGAGAATTATATATATAGATACTTGCGAACCGCATGACCTTTTAATTTTTCAACTACGGGCAAAGTCGTGCGGGTACCACTAGTAATAAATAAAATAGATCCTTTAGTTAATATACACGTTGGTTATAATCAGAATGCGGCAAGGAAAAAAAAATAGTCAAAGTGCTTCTCATAGCATTCTTGCTCATTCTTATGCAAAATGACTCCCAGAATTCAAACACGATCGACTTTTTGGCAATGGCGCCCCACGATTTTTTTTTTCAAATTCAAATATACAAACGTGACGACCAGCAACAGGCTCTGAGCCAAGCTAGACTGGTCCTAGTCAGCTTATAAATCTCCAATGAAGATCAATGGCCCTCTTAAAGCTCCACCCCGTTGCTCATTAGCTCTACTTCCGGTAAGCTGTTCCAAGAGCCCACAACCCTACTAAAAAAGTAATTTTTTTCAAATTTCCATGCTAGCCTGTGATTTTAACAGCTGAAATCAATGACCGCTCTTCCTGCTTTCCGAGCAAAAATGTAACCCTTTGATATCTTTTGTTTTGAAAAATTTAAACAACTGAATTATGTCCCCTCTGACTGTCCTTCAAAATAAAAACAACTACAAGTTTGACTTTACGATGTTTCGAGAAAAAAACAGCCATTGGCTTTTGCTTCTCGCTGCGAAAATACATGTTCCTGAGTGTTGATTGATATCCGCGGATAATCCGCTCCGCGAAAACTCCACTTCGGATAATCGGGAGTTTACAGTAGTTCTGGGGACGCACCTCACAGATTGTGATCACTTCTTTCGTGAAAAACAGTGAGGGTGGTGCATTCCCTAAAATATAAATATTCATTAATGCTATATTATAAGCACACTCAAGTTCAGTTTTAATTGGAATTATATTTATGAATGTTTTGATGTATATGATACTAGTGGTACCGGCACGGTTTTGCCCGTAATAGAAAATTAAAAGGTCTTTTGGTTCGCCTGTATATTTACAAATAATGTATGGTGAATTTTCTCGCCAATTGGCTTGTGCCCATGTTACGGTTCCACGTTATGATAATTTCGTAATTTACTCGTCCATCTTATGATATTTTTGTTCTTAAAATTGGAATAGAAAAAGAACCACATCGAATTTTCGAAACATCGCTTCGAGGTGCACACCCCCATGGTACAAACTAACTTTGTGCCAAATTTCATGAAAATCGGCCGAACGGTCTAGGCGCTATGCGCGTCAGAGATCCTGACAGACAGAGATACTTTCAGCTTTATTATTAGTGAAGATGAATGTTATGATATAATACGGGAAGGTTCTTTACTGAAGATCTACTGTGCGAAGGTGCTTCAAATATATTTTTTAATTTTTTGTCTGAAGCATTTTTTTTCACACATGAGGGGTGTCCGATGCTCTTTTTTTACTCTAGAAAATAAGTAAAAAATTGTAAATCAAACCCCTAGGGGGAAAAAAAAACATCGTCTTTAATGAATTTTTAAGTATCTTACTACCAAACGGCACGACCTTGAAGGTCACGGATTTGGACAAAATTCTAGATATAGGTCAGTTCCAACTAGATATGAGCTCAGGTATAGCAGTTCGGCTGCAATAGTGGTTCAAAGTTGATAATTTGGACCCAGAAATGCAATGGAGTTTCTTTTAAAATTACCGTTTTTATCGCTTTTTCTGTCATTGTACTGCAGAATGAGCCGTTTGCATGCTTACCTCTGAATTAATTACGTTGAATACTAATTTTAAATAAGCCGTACTAAAATTCAAATTGGCTACTGTTTTTAATTACAAGAACTTGAATGTCAAAATAGCATAATAACAGGATATTTTTGTTTTATATTGATCTTCTGCGAGTAAAAAGTACTTGTTGTTTGCTAATAAAAACATTTACTTTAAATGAATATCTATCGTCTGCTGTGAAAGATATCCCACATTGATAAGCAAAAAATGGGAGAAGAGAAGAAGCTCTGATCTATTAGACATGGCGCACAAAAGAACGAAGTACAAGATCGTTTCGACTTTTCAAATAACTTAGTTAAGATCGTTTCGACTTTTCAAATAACTTAGTTAATGTCCATAAATAAATACGTGTTCTGCCTTATACTCAATTTACTAACAAAAGATGCCAAAGGTGTTGGGAGATCGAACATTGTGTTGAATTCTGAAATTCCAATGAAACGCCATTTCATTTCTATGGCCAAACTAGCGACTTTGGAACCTCGTTGCAGAGAAACTAGAGCCTATGCAGTCAAACCACTTTAATTTGGCTCATATGTAGTAGGAATGGACCTATAGCTAGAATTTTGTCTAAATCCGTGTCCCTCAAGGTCGTGCCTTTTGGTCGTTAGAGGGAGGTTCAGCACCTCCGCACCTCCATGAATCTCCGAAATTGCTCCAGATGTCTATGCTTTTGAACTGAGCACCTCTCTGGCTCACCAAAAGATTGGAATCATTAACATAACATAGCATTCCTTTTCCCTTCAAATAAAAGTAAACTAAATTGCACTTTTGGTTTTCTTCTTAGAGTCGTATCCAATATTCCTGATCAGTTCATATGCACATTTAGTGAAAAACGCGATTAGTGTTCATATCATTATTTTGCTATACCATTTTTTTTTGGATGACTTTTGTTTTCAGTAACTTTAAACTGGTGTGCTTTGTATCGTTATGTATTAGGGGTGAGATTTCCGTATTCGTTCCAATCACTACAACAGTGTGCAACATTAAGAAAAAAAAAATTGATTTGAGTTTTGACATCTTGAATTCAAATTGTTTTTCGCAATCACGAGTGTGTGAATGTAGGCGTGTGTGTTTGTGTGTGGGGTATTTGTGTGTTTGTGTGTAGGGGGTATGTGTCTGTGCGCAGGCATGAATGTGTGGGTAGTTGTGTGTATGTGTGTGTATGTGTAGGTGTCTGTATGTGTGCGTGTGTTTGTGTAGGTGTATGTGTGTATGTGTTTGTGTGTGTAGGTGTATGTGTGTGTATGTGTTTGTGTGTGTGTGTATGTATGTGTGTGTGCAGGCATGTGTGTTTGTGTCTGTGTGCTGGCATAAGTGTGTGGGTAGTTGTGTGTATTAATGTATGTGTGGGGGGTATGTGTATGTGTGTGTAGGCATATGTGTTTGCGTCTGTGCGCAGGCATGAATGTGTGGGTAGTTATGTGTATGTGTAGGTGTTTGAATGTATGCGTGTGTGTTTGTGTATGTGTGTGTTTGTGTATGTGTGTGTAGGCATATGTGTTTGCGTCTGTGCGCACGCATGAATGTGTGGGTAGTTATGTGTATGTGTAGGTGTCTGAATTTATGCGTGTGTGTATGTGTTTGTGTGTGTGTATGTGTGTGTATGTGTTTGTGTGTGTATGTGTTTGTGTATGTGTTTGTGTGTGTGTATGTGTATGTGTGTGCTGGCATAAGTGTGTGGGTAGTTGTGTGTATTAATGTGTGTGTGTATGTGATTGTGTATGTGTGTGTAGGCATATGTGTTTGCGTCTGTGCGCAGGCATGAATGTGTGGGTCGTTATGTGTATGTGTAGGTGTCTGAATGTATGCGTGTGTGTATGTGTTTGTGTGTGTATGTGTGTGTATGTGTTTGTGTGTGTGTATGTTTGTGTGTGTGTATGTTTGTGTGTATGTGTAGGTGTCTGTATGTATGCGTGTGTTTGTGTAGGTGTATGTGTGTATGTGTTTGTGTGTGTGTGTTTGTTTATGTGTGTATGTGTTTGTGTGTGTATGTGTTTGTGTATGTGTGTGTATGTGTAGGTGTCTGTATGTATGCGTGTGTTTGTGTAGGTGTATGTGTGTTTGTGTCTGTGTGCTGGCATAAGTGTGTGTATGTGTTTGTGTGTGTGTGTATGTATGTGTGTGTGCAGGCATGTGTGTTTGTGTCTGTGTGCTGGCATAAGTGTGTGGGTAGTTGTGTGTATTAATGTATGTGTGGGGGGTATGTGTATGTGTGTGTAGGCATATGTGTTTGCGTCTGTGCGCAGGCATGAATGTGTGGGTAGTTATGTGTATGTGTAGGTGTTTGAATGTATGCGTGTGTGTTTGTGTATGTGTGTGTTTGTGTATGTGTGTGTAGGCATATGTGTTTGCGTCTGTGCGCAGGCATGAATGTGTGGGTAGTTATGTGTATGTGTAGGTGTCTGAATTTATGCGTGTGTGTATGTGTTTGTGTGTGTGTATGTGTGTGTATGTGTTTGTGTGTGTATGTGTTTGTGTATGTGTTTGTGTGTGTGTATGTGTATGTGTGTGCAGGCATGTGTGTTTGTGTCTGTGTGCTGGCATAAGTGTGTGGGTAGTTGTGTGTATTAATGTGTGTGTGTATGTGATTGTGTATGTGTGTGTAGGCATATGTGTTTGCGTCTGTGCGCAGGCATGAATGTGTGGGTCGTTATGTGTATGTGTAGGTGTCTGAATGTATGCGTGTGTGTATGTGTTTGTGTGTGTATGTGTGTGTATGTGTTTGTGTGTGTGTATGTTTGTGTGTGTGTATGTTTGTGTGTGTGTATGTTTGTGTGTGTGTATGTTTGTGTGTGTGTATGTGTTTGTGTGTGTGTATGTGTTTGTGTGTGTGTATGTGTATGTGTGTGCAGGCATGTGTGTTTGTGTCTGTGTGCTGGCATAAGTGTGTTTGTGTCTGTGTGCTGGCATAAGTGTGTGTATGTGTTTGTGTGTGTGTGTATGTATGTGTGTGTGCAGGCATGTGTGTTTGTGTCTGTGTGCTGGCATAAGTGTGTGGGTAGTTGTGTGTATTAATGTATGTGTGGGGGGTATGTGTATGTGTGTGTAGGCATATGTGTTTGCGTCTGTGCGCAGGCATGAATGTGTGGGTAGTTATGTGTATGTGTAGGTGTTTGAATGTATGCGTGTGTGTTTGTGTATGTGTGTGTTTGTGTATGTGTGTGTAGGCATATGTGTTTGCGTCTGTGCGCAGGCATGAATGTGTGGGTCGTTATGTGTATGTGTAGGTGTCTGAATGTATGCGTGTGTGTATGTGTTTGTGTGTGTATGTGTGTGTATGTGTTTGTGTGTGTGTATGTTTGTGTGTGTGTATGTTTGTGTGTGTGTATGTTTGTGTGTGTGTATGTTTGTGTGTGTGTATGTGTTTGTGTGTGTGTATGTGTATGTGTGTGCAGGCATGTGTGTTTGTGTCTGTGTGCTGGCATAAGTGTGTTTGGGTCTGTGTGCTGGCATAAGTGTGTGTGTAGTTGTGTGCATTAATGTGTGTGTGTGTATGTGTTTGTGTGTGTGTATGTGTATGTGTGTGCAGGCATGTGTGTTTGTGTCTGTGTGCTGGCATAAGTGTGTTTGTGTCTGTGTGCTGGCATAAGTGTGTGTATGTGTTTGTGTGTGTGTGTATGTATGTGTGTGTGCAGGCATGTGTGTTTGTGTCTGTGTGCTGGCATAAGTGTGTGGGTAGTTGTGTGTATTAATGTATGTGTGGGGGGTATGTGTATGTGTGTGTAGGCATATGTGTTTGCGTCTGTGCGCAGGCATGAATGTGTGGGTAGTTATGTGTATGTGTAGGTGTTTGAATGTATGCGTGTGTGTTTGTGTATGTGTGTGTAGGCATATGTGTTTGCGTCTGTGCGCAGGCATGAATGTGTGGGTAGTTATGTGTATGTGTAGGTGTCTGAATTTATGCGTGTGTGTATGTGTTTGTGTGTGTGTATGTTTGTGTGTGTGTATGTTTGTGTGTGTGTATGTTTGTGTGTGTGTATGTGTTTGTGTGTGTGTATGTGTTTGTGTGTGTGTATGTGTATGTGTGTGCAGGCATGTGTGTTTGTGTCTGTGTGCTGGCATAAGTGTGTTTGGGTCTGTGTGCTGGCATAAGTGTGTGTGTAGTTGTGTGCATTAATGTGTGTGTGTGGGGTATGTGTATGTGTGTGTAGGCATATGTGTTTGCGACTGCGCGCAGGCATGAATGTGTGGGTAGTTATGTGTATGTGTAGGTGTCTGAATGTATGCGTGTGTGTTTGTGTATGTGTGTGTATGTGTTTGTGTATGTGTGTGTAGGCATATGTGTTTGCGTCTGTGCGCAGGCATGAATGTGTGGGTAGTTATGTGTATGTGTAGGTGTTTGAATGTATGCGTGTGTGTGTTTGTGTATGTGTTTGAGTGTGTAGGTGTATGTGTATGTGCGTGTGTGTGTAGTTGTGTATGTATGCGCGTGTGTGTAGGACATGGACGCAACCTGGAGACGGCTTTTGCTATAGGAGCAAGCATCGTGAGGAGCCGGTCGACGGTGATGGTGCGGAGGGTGGCGGTGGGAAAATAAAATCAAAGGACATCAAAAACAGTCAAGTGAGAACAATAAGCAATCGTGATTGCTCGATAATTTTCAGATTTGATCTAATCTGGATGATCTCAAGAACTGTTGGACCGAATTTGTTGAAATTTGGATTCAGAAAACCATCCAGCACTTTTATCCCTTTGCTTCTTGCTGCTTTAATTATCTTCGCAAAAGAAAAAAAATACTGAAAATGGTAACGTTTAGCTGCGTTTGAACTGTTTCCAACTCTCAGCCAAGTTTTCCTTTCCTTTTCTTCAATAAATTGGTGAGTTAAATAAAATGCTTACGCTTGTCTATTTTCTGTATCCACTTCGTTAGTCAATTCATTGCTTTCATCCACTTCTCTCTGTGCGCTATCGTCGCTTTCTTCGGTCTTACTCCAGATCTTATACATGCAATATCCAGTGGCGGCGCCCAATGCAAATCCAGTTGTGAAAATTACTATGTCGGAAGTCTTCATGTTCTGAAAACAACGTCATGTTAATTTAATTTAAATTTGGCCGAACTAGAAAAGACTTTGGATTCGTAATTAAAATCCATGCACTGAATGTTAATTACAGTAGGCGCCGCTTTATGTGATCACTTTGGGACAAATATAATTTGATAACAATAACCGAAAAGAATCCAGGAGGCACAAAATAATGATTTTTTTCCTATTAAGATGCATTCATTTTGGCAACCTCAAATTAAAATCACAATGACTCAACTGAACATAGTATTAAATTATTAAATCGACAGAATGGAAATATCTGAATTATAAAAAGTTAAAGCTAAATGATGCAATTTTTAATCACATAGTAATAGGTGAAGTAAAATACGACCGTTTTCCCTGACATTCGTAAACCAGTTTCAAAGCACATTCAGCTTTTCTATCTTTTCCAGAATGATTTTGCCTGTTGTTTAAATTTTAATTTAACTTCTCTCGACACAATTCTTTAATAGTTTACAAAGTAATGGCAACAATGGAGGTCCTACATCAATGCCTGCAACATGTCCAGCGACTGAATTTTTTTATGTGCAAGAGAAAGTTTTCTTAGGGGGAGTCTGTGGTCACTGGGTCGAACTTTTTATAGCTTCATTCTTAGAAAAATTTTGAATTGCTATTGAAAACCACAAAATGCTACACAGAAAGTTACTCTCGTCAGGGTTTGCCTATGTATTTCTGGTAATTGAGGAACAATAAAGGCGAAAAAATTGAAAGTTTATGAAAAAGTGATAACAATAAACGAAGACGCTGATTACAATATCCGACTTTTTTAACGTGTGTTAACATACAAGTGTTCCGGGACTTCGTGATTCTGATAACATTAAGCGAATGATAACATTAACCGTGATCACTTTAAGCGGCGCCTACTGTAAATATATCAAGAAAATCAAATGTATTTAAAGGCAGAGCTATTCTCCATTAGTATGTTTGTCAAATTTGTTAGGTAAAGGTAAACATTTCTAAAAGTCAAAATTTATTTTTTAAACTGATTTTTGGGCACAAATTTTCTGCAACTAAAGTTTGTGTACTAAAATGAGTTCCAGGCATTTCTTTCTGAATCCTCGCCGGTCTGTGACGCGGTTAACCTTCTACACTAAAACCTTCCTCTAATTACTAGGAATTCCTTCAACCTCAAATGATTCGGCCCTTTAGGTGCTGGTTTTGGTTATACGAGGGGGGACCCAAAAGAAACCGGACTAATGGTGCGATGCCAATCCTAGATGTAGTAGAGTGTTCTCCAGCTAGATGACTCAAGTAGAGACCTTCACAAACCAGCTGTGCAAGTGGCGTCAGTTTAATTGATCCCGTCTGATCGTAGGGTTGGTTTTCTCAGGTGCTGTTGCTTTCCGCCTGCGAACTCATTACATGGCAGATTTAAAATAACAAACTAAACTTGAAATTTTGCTTCTCTTGCTTGAAAAGTCGGCAACGGATTAGCTTACCAAATGTTTCAACAAGCGCTCAAGACCGATGCTATGAGCCGTACATAAGTTTTCGAGTGGTTTGGGCGCTTTAAACGCGGTAGCATGAATGTTGAAGATCATGCTCGTTCTGAGCGCCCTTCAACGTCTCGAAATGATGAAAACGTTGAAAAAATCTGCCAAAAAATCAACGAGAGTGGTCGTTTTACGATTGACGAAAATTTAGAAAAAACAAGAGTGAGTTGGAGCTCGCTAGGGCGTTTGGAAGGATGGTTCCTTCACAATGATAACTCTCCCGTACACACAATCTTTACTATTAACCGCTAATTGGCCTCTCAGGGGTGGCCAGTCGTTCTTCGACCCCCGTATTCTGTTCCCGAGGATGAAAAAAAAATCTGAAAATGAAGAGTTTTGATGATGTAGAGGCTGTAAAAACGACTTCGCAACGGGCACTGGACATGGTCAAAGCAGGGGCGGCAAATAGGGGGGTCAAGAGGGGGCGGTCGCCCCCCCAATTTTTTTGAGCAGAATGATAGAAAATGGGTGAATTCAAAGTATGTTAGTCGGAAATCAATGTTCATTAAAGGAAATCTCGCTGGTTCTCAGCAACTATTTGATGAAACTCGACACATTCTCACACTAGAAAAAGTGTTTCTCGTTATTTGGATGATGACTTTGAAATTCATGAAGTAATTTCGGCTTTTTCAGAACGTAGAAAACTAGAGAACCATGGTTAATTTTAACTAAAGAAGACATTGCTTCATATAGGCTAAATATTTCACACTTGTGTGCCCAGTGTAACGACGGTATGTCCAATATGAGAGGCTCGTGAAAAGTGGTGTGGCAGCATGGTTTTCACAAGAAAATTCCTTGATATTTTACATTTACTTTTACGCTCATTTTTTAAGTGTATAATTATTTAATGAGTGTTTTTTGCTTTCTTCTGCTAGAAACACGTTTCAGCTGCTCAATACATTATAAGGTTTTCAGAGAAACTTCTTAAAAATGCATATGATTATTGAATAAAAAAAGACATATCAACCAAATACCATTTATGGGGCTCTATATTTATGCAATCGCGGAGTGACACACGATAATCTTCAAGCGTTAAAACGATAAAAACATTTCTCTACAACTTCAAAGCAGTGATTTGACGACTGGAAGAATTATTGCAAAACGATTCTTTCAATGGTGGAAAAGCTCATGCCCTTTAGCATGTATGACTTTGTTTGAATTTTTATCCAGTTTGTTTGCATCGGGAAAAAGTTTTTGAAAAATGCTTTACTCTATCAAAATCTATGTCTACAATCCGCTACTCGACAATTCAAACCACAGTTCAATCTACAATTGATGTGTGCACCATACTACCACAGTTCAATCTACAATTGAAACTGAAAATAGATTTTTTATAGATGTATATTGCAATCAATCGTGAAATTTTTTCAAAAAAATCCTTCCTCTAAGCCAATTTTAAAGAGGCGAAAAAAAAAAAAAAAAAAAATCCACATGATGATGTGAAGTCAAACATTGATTTTTGAATATTTTGTATGAAGTAATAGATTCAGTTTCGAAGGAAATTAACACGATAATGAGATTTGATGATAATTATTTGTTTGTATGGTCGACTGGGATTATGGTTATCTGGATTGGATTATGAAAATGAAAAATAAAATGTTTCAACAGTGAGTAAAATTTTTAGAGTGAGGCAAGAAAAATTACAAGCAATATACCGAAAGAATGGTTTTCACATCCAGAGACTGCAGTTTCGTCCTTGTTATGGACTCATCAGTCTGGAATAGTGAATAACAGAGCTGGAGGCAGATGATATCTCATTGAAGCTGAGAGCGCCTAAATTATTCAATGATGAAAAGTTTAAGCCCCTCACAGTTTTTGAAGTAGCCTGGGTGATTTTGAAGAGCAAGACATAAAAAGTGTTTTCATACATAACTTTCTGTTACTTCAATTATTTTTTAACTCTTAGAATCAGCTCCGCTAGTAGAGAAAGTTTTTTTTATGTCTCAGAAGGTTAGAGAAATACTTTCGAAGCACAAAAGCGGAAAAAAAAAACCTTTTCCATTTAGCTGAACTGGTAAAACAGCACGACATTGGGCACTGATAGATTAATAACACGATTCCCTGCTCTTCCGAATTCCAAAAATCATGCATTATAACTTTTCCAAAAGGTCTAAAAACTTTAGTAGCGAGATGTTTTGTATTATAACTTTTTAGTCAATGAATCAAAATTTTAATTGTTTCTAAACACTAATTTTATTTATACTAAACCGATTTTATGACAACTTCTTGTTAGCTAATGTGTGTTTGGTTTCGCTTTGGGGTTATACATATTTAAGAAACTCGACCCCCCAAATGAAATGGTGAAATGCCGCCCCTGGGTCAAAGTTAGAGAGTTCCAGGGGAGCTTCTAACAGTGGAAAAAAGGAATTAACCAGTGTATTGCATCTAAGGGTGAACACTTTAAAGGAGACAAAAGAAATTTTGTGAATAAACTAATATATAAATATTTTAGAACAAAAATCCGGTTATTTTTGGGTCCCCCCTCGTACAGGCATCCCTCGTATTACACTAATTAATCATGTACAATGTACATAGTAAAAATCATGTCAATATGTATCGTGTCGTATGTTAACCGTTAAGTAAAATATTAGAGCTATTATCAAAAATCAACATAATGTATTAAACAAAAATGAAATTCAATCTTTTTTAAAAATAACATTCGTGTTGTATCAAAACCATGAAACATTAAAGTTAAGTTTCGTTCAGTGTAATATCGAAAACTTGTTGTACAAGTACCGTGTTATACGAGGGACGTCTGTACATCATTTTCTGTGTCTCTTTGCATTGCGTGCAATATTTTTAAATTTATTGCTAGTTTTAATTTTTCTTCGAGAGACAAATGTCTTCCAACCACAAAGTTGCCCGTCAAGGTATGACACGGGTGAAAACTGCTTCTACATTTTTACAAAGCAATTGCCTGTTTGGTGATATTTTGATGGTTGAAATTTTGACCCTAAACTCCAGTGGATAACGTTAATTTTCAACCACTTTTTTAATTCTTCATTCCCCTAAAATGTCCTAAAAAAAGTTCGTTGCAGAAAAGCGTCGCCATTGATTAAATATTACTTGTATGGGCTTGCGTCATGATTTATTTGTCACATGCGAGTTTTTAAAACTGTATAGTTTTCAGACGTGACTGTAGAAGTAAATTAACTTACCAATCCAAAATTGTGCCGAAAATTAATAAAATATCTTAAATTAGGTTTAAATAAATTCTTAGGCTTTTTAGGATGGTTGTGGTTTGGAAGTTTGATGGGAAAGGACGCTCAACAGTGTTTAGCATCGGTACGTTAACAATGGTATTTTAATTGTTACTGATAACCGAAATATTTTATGTTCAAACAATGTATCCATTGTTGCAAAGATCATTCTTGCTGGTTGTTAATTTTACTAGACGTTAAATCCCGGTTATCACAAATTTGCCATTTCAACTGCGCTTGCGCGCGGACTTAGCTTTTTGAGCTTTCTGTTTTAGGATTTCGTGTTGCTTGTTTATATTTAGGCTGAGCGAGAGTCCCACCAAATTAATGAATGCGATTGGAATATTTTCACGGCGACTTCGTGACACATTATATGAAACTACGGATATGAATAACTGATAATCTTAAGAGAAAAATGACTTCAATATTTATTAGTTTGGAAATATTTATTGAACATAAATGTAAAACACGTTGTGTACTTCAAAAATGATTGGAGCATTAGTACAGAAATCCGTCTTTTGCGGATATTTTACGTTAGGCGTAAACAACTTAGTATTATACATTTTTATTTAGGTTGAGGGTTCGGCTTTGTATTAGAAGTGATGCTGCAATTCAAGTACGCTCTTCTGAGGGTAAAAATTTGGTCCTGAAAAATGACAGACAAATCAGACACCGAAATATTTTCTGTTCAAACAATGTATCTATTTGAAATACACCGCCAGCTCAGTCATTTCCAGCCGAGGACTGCAGTTTCGTGCTTATTGGCACTCATCAGCCCGGCATAGGAAAGTGACTGAGCTGGAGATGGAAAACCTCTTAAGGAAGCCAAGAGTGCGAAACAAACTGGTAGCATATATAGAATTAGCAGACCAGACGAGTGACCGAAGCAATGGTTCGGTTCAACTCGAAGATTGAACGCGAGGCAAGGTATATTCAGTAAATTACCGCCCATTAGCCAGAGCTAAAGCAGAAATACGTGAAATACACCGCCAATTTAGAGTCACTTTCCTATGCCGGGCTGATGAGTGCCAATAAGCACAAAACTGCAGTCCTCGGCTGGAAATGACTGAGTTGGCCGTGTATTTCACGTGTTTCTGCTTTAGCCCTGGCTAATGGGCGGTAATTTACTAAATGTATCTATTGTTGCAAAGATCATTCTTGCTGGTTGTTAATTTTCACATTTTTATAGGATTTTGGGTGATTGCTTTTTGATGTCTTGTCCATGAGTGGAAAAACTATCGTTAAACAGCCACGATAGCATAGAGTAAAGAAATTACATAGAAAGGCCCCGCTGTACTGAGAAAGTGACTTAACGTTAAATCCCGGTTATCACAAATTTGCCATTTCAACTGCGCTTGCGCGCGGACTTAGCCTTTTGGGCTTTCTGTTTTAAGATTTCGTGTTGCTTGTTTATATTTAGACTGAGCGAGAGTCCCACCAAATTAATGAATGCGATTAGAATATTTTCACGGCTACTTCGTGATACATTATATGAAACTACGTACGGATATGAATAACATATAATCTTAAGAGAAAAATGACACTTAAATAAATATTTCCAAACTAATAAATATTGAACATAAATGTAAAACACGATGTGTACTTCAAAAATGATTGGAACATTAGTACAGAAATCCGTGTTTTGCGGATATTTTACGTTAGGCGTAAACAACTTAGTATTATACATTTTCATTTAGGTTGAGGGTTCGGCTTTGTATTAGAAGTGATGCTGCAATTCCAGTACGCTCTTCTGAGGTTAAAAATTTGGTCCTGAAAAAGGACAGACGATTCAGACACCGAATCCATTAATATTTAAGACGCAAAATTCAATCTTTACAGAGGCCTAAAAACTAAATCAGAGAAAACTTTGTGATTTCTAATTTTTATCTGTTGCTATCTCATATTTATTACCAAATTTAAAATGTTTTTAATTAATTTTAGCAAGATTTTGAAATCAGCTAAGTCCGCGCGCAAGCGCAGTTGAAATGGCAAATTTGTGATAACCGAAATTTACCGTCGAGTCAGAAAGTGAAGCCGGAAGTTGCACCGCTGTATCCCAAGATCCTTAGCGTCTCGCTAGATATCTTGAAATACTCGTACATTTGAATCAAATTTGCTCCTGAAAAACTCGCATTTCTTCAAATGCTTCTAAAACCTTTCAAATGAGAAATTGAAAGCTCTCCTTTTAAGGAAATGCAGTGCTTAGTGGTACTCGGCAACATCAAAAAATTTTTACTTTTTCAAATTGGCATTTTTTTAAATAAAAAAAAAATTGAATTTTGACCTCTTAAATTCAAATTATGTTTTTTTCAAATTATGTTTTTCGTAATCACGAGTGCGTGTGATTACGTTCGCTTCTCCCCTGCTAGATTCATTCAGATGGAATCGTCTTTACTTGGCAGATTGCCGAATTACATACAATCCATGGTCAAACAGTAACTGAGTTTTGCGGCAGCATTTCATTCAAGAAGACTTCCATAATTGGGAAATTGGCGAACTTTATCGTATGGTGTCAAATTTTCGGCACCAAAGCCAGAGCGAGAAATGTTTTTCCTTTGCATTCGTAAAAAAAAAAGAGTAGGGAAATGTCTATTTGTACTGGGATATCTCAAAGCAAGGAGCTGAAGACGAATGAACTCCCTTTTTAAAGGGCGGATCATGGAATTGTAACCGTTTGTGACAAGGGGGAGGAAAGAAATGAAAAGTGCGACATATAATGGGAAGAATGTGACATCAAGCCTTTTTTTTAATAAGAACGTTTAAAACGCGACGTCCAAAGTTTTCGAGTTGACAATTTTCAATTATAATATGGTTGTTCACACAGAAGTTTTACGTATAAATTGAGTTTTGACGCTTCATTTCATACGGGAAGATGTCGAAAATTGGATAATTGGTGATTTTTATACATTGGCGTCAATTTTTTTGTTTCCAATGCCAGCGCAAAAAATGTTTTCCTTTGCATACGTAAACAAAGAGTAGGGAAATGTTTATTTGCATAGGGTTAGCACAAAGCAACATGATATCTAAAAAAATTTTCATTTATCATTTCATATGGAAAGATGTAGAAAATCGGTTAGTTGGCGCATTGGCGATATTTATCCATTGACGTCAAATTTTTTGTCTCCAACGCCAGCACGAAAATGTTTTTCCTTTGCATACAAAGCAACATGGTTTCCAAAAAAAATTATTTAAGCCAAGAATTTGCTGACCACGCCAATTTTTCATTTATTCAAATATATATCCCTTTTCATCCATTTGTTTTGCAAATAGCATACATAGAGCAAAATTGGAACAAATTATTACTGTTTGGTATTGTAAGTATACATGCAAAAATTGTATGTTTACAGATGTGCAGCAAACGAAAGAATAAAAGTAGAAATAAAACTGTTGGAAACAGGGAAGTTCATATAAGGTTTCTCAAATAGTACTCAGTTATGAATAAAATCGAATTTCAACCACTGGGCGAACACTAGTTGAATTAAATTAATGTGAGTTTAATACGAGCCCTGACCCCACTTGATTCTTACGGGCCTTGGCAATTTATGACTTTTCTGTGTTAAACCACAGACTAATAATAAGAGTAGACCGAGCTTTCCCAGACTTGCTGATGAAAAAATTGGTTCATGGATACATCATGTGACTGGTGGGGGGCTCGGCGAAAACTTTGGCAGCATGGTTGCTAGATGGCAACATTATCTATAGTTGGCACTCGACATGTATTTTAAGATGTAATGTGTTTTTCATTATAATTTTTTTCTAGGTGCAGAGATTGAGCTGTTTTTCTTTTAGTTATGCATTATTTTGGCATCAGTAATTAGTTTTTGATCACAGTTTTCGGTAACTTTTATTTCATTTGGAGCTGCTACGTCAGCGTAGGCGTGAACGTAATGGCGTAAACGTTTTGCGTTAACGCAAAAATGTACTAATCGGAATCTTAAGTTGAAATTGCAGGTAAAAATCTTACCGTTTGCCGATTCTTTTTGGGCGCTTGCATCTTTAATTGCTTAGAGAGTTATTGAAATTGACTAAAGAAAATGCACAGTACTATCCAAACGAAAAACTCACTCTACTAACAAAATATTTACAACTTAGAATAACAAATTTACAAATCGGACTCCATAAAAGATCATTATTCTGCGTTCCATCAATTCTATTTATCTTATTTCTCGCGGGCGTTGATCGCCTCTTACGATCAACGCCCGCTGTTGCTAAGATATCCACTAGTCCATGGTTTGGTTCATGAGCAGCAAAGTTTTGCCATAGCTCGGTTTATTCTTATTATAGTCTATGATACGAGCCCTGACCCCACTCGATTCTTACGGGCTTTGGCAATTTATGACTTTTCTGTGTTAAACCGATGCAACTAGTATCTGCTCTTGAAATTCTCGAAAAATACGACACTTCATCTGTCTCCCATTTTGACCGCAAGAGGCGCTGAACTCAATCCTGTGTATCCACCAATGAATGGACGTTTTGATTGTAAGAATGGGAAACAGGGATTGCCTTCAGCGCCCTCTTTGTTGTCCTGAGTTTCAGCGATTATCCGGGCCTATAAGAGTCAAGTGGAGACATCTGCAAACATCAATTTATTTCCTTTCATACCGTTTCATGCGCAAGTCAGGTTGAGCTGGCATATCTAATAAGGTAGAACCATAGACTAATAATAAGAACAGACCGAGCTATGGCAACCCTTTTGCTGCTCATAAACCAAACCATGTGACTGTTGCAGATATAAAATAAATAGAATTGATGGAACACGGAAGAATGATCTTTTATGGAGTCCGATTTGTAAATTTGTTATTCTAAGTTGTAAATATTTTGTTAATATAGTGAGTTTTTCGTTTAGATAGTATTGTGCATTTTCTTTAGTCAATTTCAATAACTCTCTAAGCAATTAAAGATGCAAGTGCCCAAAAAGAATCGGCAAACGGTAAGATTTTTACCTAATATTTCAATTTAAGATCCCGATTAGTACATTTGTGCGTTAACGCAAAACGTTTACGCCATTATGTTCACGCCAACGCTGACGTAGCAGTTCCGAATGAAATAAAAATTACGGAAAACTGTGATCAAAAACTAATTACTAATGTCAAAATAATGCATAACTAAAAGAAAAACAGTTCAATCTCTGCACCTGGAAGTTTTTTTTAATGAAAACACATTGTCTTAAAATACATGTCGAGTGCCAAACTATAGATAATGTTGCCATCTAGCAACCATGCTGCCAAAATTTTCGCCAAACCTCCCACCAATCACATGATGTATCCATGAACCAATTTTTTCATCAGCAAGTCTGGGAAAGCTCGGTCTACTCTTATTATTAGTCTATGGGTAGAACCGAAAAATGGATATTTTTGGCAGTATATTTATATCTAAGAGGCAATAAATTTCATTTGGCTTCCCGAATAAGAGGAATATAATTTAAATGAATACCTAAATAGACTACTCACAAACGATAGGGGAGCAAGTCCAGAAGTGAAAAAGCTGGGTCAAGGTCGTCTTGCAAGGACATAAAATGGAGTAGGGGAGGCTAGGGATACTTGACCCCCATTTTAGTTTTCAATTTCTTTCTCTGGTGCAAATTATCAGTTAAAAAAAATAAATAAATAAATTAAAAAAATTAATTTGAATTTTGACATCTTGAATTCAAATTATGTTTTTCGCAATCACGAGTGTGTGTATGTAGGCGTGTGTGTTTGTGTGTGGGGGTATGTGTTTGTGTGTAGGGGTATGTGTATGTGTGTGTAGGCATGTGTGTTTGTGTCTGTGTGCTGGCATAAGTGTATGGGTAGTTGTGTGTATGAATGTGTGTGTGTGGGGGGGTATGTGTATGTGTGTGTAGGCATATGTGTTTGTGTCTGTGTGCAGGCATGAATGTGTGGGTAGTTGTGTGTATGTGTGTGTATGTTTCTGTGTGTGTACGTGTGGGTGTCTCTATGTATGGGTGTCTGTATGTATGCGTGTGTGTAGGCATATGTGTTTGTGTCTGTGTGCAGGCATGAATGTGTGGGTAGTTGTGTGTATGTGTGTGTGTATGTTTTTTGTGTGTGTACGTGTGGGTGTCTGTATGTATGCGTGTGTGTATGTGTGTACGTGTTTGTGTAGGTGTATGTTTTTGTGTGTGTACGTGTGGGTGTCTGTATGTATGCGTGTGTGTATGTGTGTATGTGTTTGTGTAGGTGTGTGTATGTTTTTGTGTGTGTATGTGTGGGTGTCTGTATGTATGGGTGTCTGTATGTATGCGTGTGTGTAGGCATATGTGTTTGTGTCTGTATGCAGGCATGAATGTGTGGGTAGTTGTGTGTATGTGTGTGTGTATGTTTTTGTGTGTGTACGTGTGGGTGTCTCTATGTATGCGTGTGTGTACGTGTATGTGTTTGTGTGTGTGTGTAGTTGTGTATGTATGCGCGTGTGTGTAGGACATGGATGCAACCTGGAGACGGCTTTCGCTAGAGGTGCAGCATCGTGAGGAGCCCGTCGACGGTGATGTTGCGGAGGGTGGCGGTGGGGAAAATCAAAGGAACGTCAAAAACAGTCAAGTGAGAACAATAAGCAATCGTGATTGCTCAAAAACATGAACAATTGTAATTCTTTCCTCTATTTAGCAGTCAATATTTTTTCCAGTTGAAACTAAACAGTTAATTTTGGTAGAATAGTTGCTTTCAATATTTTCAAAAAGGGATCACGTGTCCCCATATCAAGGGATACTTGATCCCTTCCTGGGTTAGTAATTGATCCCACTGAGAAAATACGTAAACTTTTTATTAGATCAGCAATTTACCCATGGATTTTAATTTTCTACATAATATTTCTAAAAATTTAACAAATTTTTTAAAATTTTTTTTCAGATGATAATGATGTGAACACAAAAATAACATTGCTTTAAATTCAACTAGGAAATTTACCAAAAAATGTACACAATTTTAATGAACTTAGATGCTTTTGATCAGTTACTTATTCTCTAATACAGCTGTAAATAATACATTTTATAAGTAAATCTATTAATTATTTCATAATTAGCGTAGTAAAGTTGAAAGTACAGCAAGTAATAAAAAGTACGATGATAACTACAAAAACCATTTTATTTGCTTCTTGTCTTGCAATATTAAAATTAAGGGTTTTTCAATTGAATTTATTTGGGAAAAAAAGAAGAATGTAAATGTCTGTATACTTAAGAAAAGGAAAAGAAAGCCCAGCGTATGTTTTCAAAGCCTAAAAAGTCAAATGCTAAACATTACAGTTGTAGCTCTTAAAATTCCGCTCAACCTCACTGGATTTGGCACCTTAACGCATTCATTCTCATCTACTACCTTTTTGTCAATTTTTTTAGGAAAAATAGGTTGATGAAGCATATTACGTTTTCGTTTAAAAAAAAACTTATTTCAAACTCTGTAAGTCCAACTTTGCATTCTATTTGATTTACATAATGGGCAACTCTTTTTTTATTGTAAATGTAACAAAATATTTTTGAGCAATGACGATTGCTTATTGTTCTCATTTGACTGTTTTGGCGTGCTATCATTTTATTTTCCCACCAGCAGTACCCTCTGCAGCATCACCGTCGACCGGCTCCTCACGATGCTACTCCTATAGCGAAAGCCGTCTCCAGGTTGCATCCATGTCCTACACACACGCGCATACATACACAACTTTACACACACACGCACGCACACACATACATACACACATACATACACACACATACACAAACACATACACACAAACCTACACACACAAACGCATACACACATACACCTACACACATACATCTACACACATACACAAAAACACACACAAACACATACACACACGCATACATACAGACACCTACACACACAAACACATTCACACACATAAATCTACACACACATACACAAAAACATACACACGCACAAACACATACACACGCATGCATACATACAAAAACCAACACATACACACACACACCAACACACAATACTCACACACTCATGCCTGCACACAGACACAAACACATATGCCCTCACACACATACATATTCCCTCCCCCCCCCTTACACAAACACTCATGCACACAACTATCCATACACTCATACCTGCACACAGACACAAACACACATGCTTACACACACATACACATACCCCCTACACACAAACACACACGCCTACGTACACACACTCGTGATTGCGAAAAACATCATTTGAATTCAAGATGTCAAAATTCAAATTAATTTTTTTCTTTTTTTTTTTTTTTTAAATTTAAGCAAGGATAATCAATTTCAAGTTGTTCAAGCTTATTTGGCTGATCAGAGCATAATTTATCAGTAGTGTTTGAGGTGTTATGTGCAAATAAAAACCCTTAGTTTGGTTACAAGCGTAAACTGATATTTTAAATATTTAGCAGATTTACCACAGTGATTGTTTATATCTATCACTTTAACAACGATAGATTTTATTATGTTAGCATAGTTTTAAATGTTTAAAATTAAAGTCAACTAAGAAAACTAGTTATATTGTTTTCATTGTGCTTGTATTGTTGTAGGGAAACTTGATCCCTGGGATCACGTATCTCTGAAACCAAAGGCATCAAGTATCCCTAATATGAGATTTTTACAAGCATACTTGTTCTATTATTAAAAATGAATGGCAGTTTACTAAAAAAAAAATATGTCTTAATTATTAACGACTGTAGATACTTTTACATTGCACTTCGCTATTTTTTTAAGTTGTGTATAACACATAGTAAACTTCAGAATGCTTCCCTTAAAAAAAGTTTCCCTTGACACATTCAGACAACCATTTCTTGAGCTGAAACAAAATGGCTGAAAAAGACGAAGTGTTGCCAGTTTTTATGTACAAGTATAACTTTAACATTGTTGTCAGGTTTCAAAGCTCTACTTAATGGTTTTGGTACATTTTTGGCTGAGGGTCATGTATCCCCAGGTATCAAGTATTCCCATTCCCCCCTATATAGTGGGTTTTCCAAATTCTTAGGAAAACTTAACAAAGCCCCGCGTTTTCCAGTTTAGGTTGACTTCTTTATAAAATAAACCAGGGACCATAAACATTTTTCGATTCTGCAATACCATAGACTAATAATAAGATAGACTGAGCTTTGGCAATCATTTTGCTGCTCATAAACCAAACCATGTGACTGGTGGATATCCTAGCAACAGCGGGCGTTGATCGTAGCAGACGATCAACGCCCGCGAGAAATAAAATTAATAGAATTGATAGAATACGGAAGAATGATCTTTTATGGAGTCCGATTTGTAAACTTGTTACTCAAAGTTGTAAATATTTTGTTAATATAGTGAGTTTTTCGTTTAGATAGTATTGTACAAATTTCTTTAGTCAATTTCAATAACTCTCTAAGCAATTACAGATGCAAGCGCCCAAAAAGAATCTGCAAACGGTAAGATTTTTACCTACAATTTCAATTTAAGATACCGATTAGTACATTTTTGCGTTAACGCAAAACGTTTACGCCATTACGTTCACGCCAACGCTGACATAGCAGTTCCAAATGAAATAAAAATTACTGAAAATTGTGATCAAAAACTAATTACTAATGTCAAATAATGCATAACTACAAGAAAATCAGTTTAATCTCTGCACCGGGAAAAAAATAATAATGAAAACACATTACTTCTTAAAATACATGTCCAGTGCCAAACTATAGATAATGTTGCCATCTAGCAACCATGCTGCCAAAGTTTTAGCCAAGCCTCCCACTAGTCACATAATGTATCCATGAACCAATTTTTTCATCAGTAAGTCTGGGAAAGCTCGGTCTACTCTTATTATTAGTCTATGTGCAATACTGATGACTTTATTATAGATTATTTTAGAAATGGCAACGCTACCAGTCTGTGTCATTTTACAAATAAATGACGTTTTTTCCCATTTTTTCCCCTAGTGTGTAAAAACAGCTGTTGTCGTTAGGTTATATTGTCGAACTTGCTTATAACGAGCGCAAAGGGACTGCGATATCTGTTCGTTATAACCGAGTACTCTTAAAAAGCGAGTTAGTGAAAAAAATCGTAAAAATTCATCACAGTTGCTTTTTTGTCCTTTCTTCTTTTTAATCTCTGTACCAAATAAGTTGGTTACTTTAGTTTGAACTGTCTGAATGTCTCTTTCTAATGTCATCGTTTTGAGGAATACGCATATACACACATTTACTTCACAAATTAAAACGAGCTGATGTGTGCATCACATGACTTCCTTTTGCTCCAATTTAATGTCATTTTCTAATTATTGGCAGTTTTAATATGATTCGATAGTTTACTCTCTAGATATCACCAACAGTGGCCAAATTGAAACCAGATAAAAAAAAATAAATAAAAAAAAACCCGCCAAATTTGTCGCCAAGTTGGCGAAAAAACTTGGCGACCAAAAAGACTGGCCATATATCGCCAAGTGTTCGCCAAATTATAACACCACTTGAGTTTACATCGAAATTAACAATGATTTCCCCCCCAAAAAGGGGCAAAAGACCCCCTTTGAAACATCTGAATGCAATCAAAAAGGAAGGTGCACAACTAGAGTCCACTAAGAGTCTAGGTACCAAATTTCAACTTTCTAGGACATTCCGTTCTTGAGTTATGCGACATACATACACACCTACGCACATACATACGTACATACAGACGTCACGAGAAAACTCGTTGTAATTAACTCGGGGTTCATCAAAATGGATATTTCGGGTGTTTGTACGTTCCTAGGCACATATCCACGTGTGGTTGGGTTGAAAAAAAAACTCAACATTCATTTGGGGGTGAGCAAAATGGAAATTAAGGCCGATTTTTAGGTGAAAATTTTTTCGCGAATACAATACTTCCTTTTTTGTAAAAGGAAGTAAAAAGTCCTATCATAGCTTGTTCTCAGGATTTAGGATTTATCACTAACTTTGGTTGACTTTAGAATGTTAAAGAAAATTTACCAAAAAAGGATAAACTTGGCTGAAAATTTAACAGACATTTTATGAATCACACAAATATTGCTCGCTTTAAGCGTGGTTTGCTCGTTAAAAGCGAAGTATGCACCCATAAACTTAACATTATACCAACCGTTTCTGACTTCCTCGCTAAATCCGGAATCTCTTTAAATCAGGACTCGTTAAAAGCGATCTCGACTGTATAAAGTTTTCTAAAAATATTTCTATGAAAGACGTCTACTGTAGTCAATACGTAAGTCACACTTATTAATAAATCTCTTTTACTAAAGTTTGTGTTTGAAAGTTAATATTAGATTTAGATTATAACGTGATATTGTCAAAATAGACATTTTAAGAATGGGCAAAGCTTCAAACATATCCTCTAGAAAATGTAAGGAAATACAAGAATTGCATTATCTCAGTACTTCCCTCTGACGGCTCTGGGTCATGAGTAAGATATGGGAAATTCTTCCACATAAATATTTTTTTGGGGGAACTTGCCTACAGGGGCGCAACCAGAGAGGGGCCCACAGGGCCCGTGCCCTCCTCCCCCAGAACGCTAGTTTGAACAATTTTCAAAAATGCTCTTTTTTTTTTAATTCGAACGAAGATGAATGCGCTTTGAGAAAACGAAGTGGTTCCAAAGTAAGCAGGGACGACGAGAGGTCATTTAAAACTTTCCCCTCTCTCCTTTTCAGCATTTATTTTTTCTGTAGTTAGGAACTCATTTGAAACGTTAGTGATTACAAGATCGTATCTTCTTCCGTGTGACCTCATCATATGTAAGTGATTTTATTGGTTATTTTGTTGTATTTTTAAGTGATTTCATGCCATTTTAACGTGTTCCTTTTTTTTCTTTCCTTGAATGATTTTAAAAAAATGAATAGTTTAGCTCTTTTGGTGATAAAAATTTTAGTGCATTTTGATTTATTTCATTAATGTAGTAAACGAAGTAATAACAAATATTGATTTCCATTTATTAATTTGAACATCTTACCGCCATACAGTTGTTTCAAGTACTTTAAAGTTTATTTTTAACGTGATTTCAATTCTGGCATAAGAACAATTAATGTTTTTGCAACAGTTTTTGAATAAATTGCAATACTTATACAATTTTAAGGAGTTTTACTAAATAATATTAATAATAAATATATATTGATGTAAAGAGAGAGAGAGAGAACGCCGATAGAGTGTTGTGAAAAAAAAATTGTGCCCCCCCCCCTAAAAATATTTTCTGGTTGCGCTCCTGACTTGCCATGTTCAAAACCGTCAGTAACTTAAACAAAAGTACAAGTAGAAGTTATGTCAAGCAATATACACTATATATTCCTTATAAACATACTTTTTTTTTTAAAGCTAGTTTCA